>NC_051184.2:22866222-22904258 GCF_013339695.2 Rhipicephalus sanguineus
TCGTTCCTGACTCGGCTGGCCGACCACCGCGCGCGAATGTTTTGCATATCACGGTTTTTCCACGTGGTCTGGCCAGGCCGAATTCGATTCACAACGAGGATGAGAATATGCAGCACCACTGCGGCAGTGGCCCGGTTTCTCCCTGTCTTCTCGCATTCGCTTTCTTGTTCAATTATTAAAAAAGTAAAGGAATCTATGTATAGGTTTATTCAAAGTGGGAGGCTCTTGCTTCCTTTTGATATTATATTTAAACAAAGAAGCCGTTCATTTCGTCTTAGTTGTTTTGTTTTCCGCCTTTTCGCATCAGTACCCGCTCTTTGCCGAATTCTCGAAGTTGTTCTGCGAGCATTCAAATCCAATAAAGGCCGAGGGTTTATCCTTATTTGCGACCGAAGAAAAAAATGAATGTAGGGAAACAATAGAATCGATCCAAGTTGGATAGCAGAAACCTGCACTTCTATAGACCGTTTCAGTGGTGCAGTTTTATAACGCGTATGATTGACCATAGAGTTGTTCAGCTAGACTCGATGTCGCGGGTTCGACTGTTAGCTATACAGCGTCCGCATCCAAGTGGGAATGCTGCAGAGAACACTCGTTTAACACGTTATCATACTACAAGCAAATGGTCAATCTTTTTTTTTTTTTTAACCAGGCGTGTACTGATCATTAAAAATAATAACTGGTGGCCTTCGAATAGCTCACACAGTTTGTACTTTCGAAATTATTCATAATGGTTGAATAATGTGCCTCCGAAAAAAAAAGCGTTTACGCAGTAGGACTTCATCAAAGCAAGAACAGGCAGCACAACTTTCCTTTTGCCATTCCACCTACTTTTTTTATTTCATTTTTTAACAGTGAGGTAAACAAATAATTGATGAGAGAACCCGAAGTGTAAAGTTTTTCAACTGATCTTGCTCATTTCAAGTCCGTCTTGCCCGCAAAAGTAAGCCTTGTCCGGGCCACTAGTTACATTGAATTTGGCTGTGCGTTCGAACGTCCAGTCGCTGACTGATACCGACACTTCCAAAGCGTCTCGCGAAACAGTGAGCATGCGCAAAAGAAACTTTGCTCACATTCGTCCTCCATGTCGACCTTCAGGTAGAGCGGATCTCCGAGGTCGACGCCGGCGACCTCATCTCCGGACGCGTTCACGACCCTCAGTCGAACGGGAGGCGTAGGAGCCAGTCCCGTGATGACTTGCGTCAGACTTTGCAGGTCCCTGCACGGCACGAGACGAAAGAATAGACGTCGTCATTTTCATATGACGGCAGTAATAGAGAGGACTCTATTGAACACGTTCTTTGCCGCACCATTTACCGTTGATGGTACGCAGATATCTGAGGTGCTTCAGCGTGGCAGATACTTATTCACTATCACCCGCGAGATGGCGCAAATGCCCCAACGGTAACAACCTGATGAGGGCTAGTTGGTTCATAATTAGAACAAAGAAAGTGACAGCAGCGAATGGAACAGGGATGACAGAGGAACAAAGACCAGGGGACAAGCACTGACTGCCAATTCAGTTGGCAGTCAGCGCTTGTCCCGTGGTCTTCGTTCCTTTGTCGTCCCTGTTCCATTCGCGCTGTCACATTCTTTGCCCCAAGGGCGCGCTTTAAAGGGCGTCGCCCCGCCCGTCTTTCGGCGGAGTGGGGCTGCGCTCCTCGGGCGTCGTGCTTTGATCTGCAGGGCGTGGTCGCCTGTGCTCGCGCGCTTATCTCTAGAGGGGGGCTCAACAAATGGCTCATAGCTTTGAACGTGTTGTGCTTTCATCGCAAAGCTTGCGTTGAAGCCATGGACCGCACGAAGCGGCCGCTTCGCTATCTACAGCGGCCGTGTTTGCTAAAGGAGTGAGCTGCTAGCCTGTCTTCATATGACATTCCAATTTGACGTTATCGCATTTTTTTTTATTGACGTGATGTAAGGAGATGTTGGCGCACAAATAAGGCGCCGGCTACTCCTTAGCTTTTGTACATAGGGTCCATAAACATAGAGTACATAGGGTCCATAAACATAAGGTACATAGGGTCCAAATTACTAATCACAATTAACCCGCAGTACATACAATATGCAATTTAGCGTAACAGTCAAGACATAACATAACAGTCAAAACAACACATTCAACAATGACATGTGTACACACGGTAATGTTAAAAAAAAAGAAGAGCAACCGTTGCATAACATAACCAAGACAAAAATAGTCAACACGCACATAAATATGCACTCTGCCGTTAAAACAAAACAAAACTTAAATACACTAGTAATGGCCAAGAATGCCACTGTCTTCAAGAAAAATTTTCAATTCTTTTAAAGCACACTTCTGCAAACCTCTTGTTGGCCACGGGCATCCGCTGCTGTATTGCCAGGAATGTTGCAATGTCCCGGTGTCCGCTGGAACATTATTTTATGATGCTCTTGATTTGCCTTGGCGAGCTCTTTAAGCGTCTCGTAGATCAGACTGCTATTAATTGTTTTTGCTTTTGTCATCGCATTCATTGCTTCGCCCTTGCGGCGAAACTGCGACATTTATTTTGGTTTTCCCGTTGGATTAACGGATTCCAACGCAGAAAACACTCGCTGAAAACGTCACGTAATATCAAGTGAAGCACGAGGGAAGGTGGTGAAGGATTACGCTTACGTATACACCCGCAACGTGCGGCCCACTTTAGTCGGCGCCATCTTGGACGACGACGTCCAGGGCATGCTTTCCGCGGAAACGCGTTATTGAAGCTTTGGCCGGTTGCGTACATAGCGCCGCGCTGTGTAGATTACGTATCTTATTCCTTCTACTTACGACACGGCACAACGGCCAATAAAGTTCTTTTCTTCTTTCGCTTTGCTGGCCGACAACATAAAGGCCTCATATGTGACAGCTGACGCCGCGCGCTTGCACCGAATAGCAGGTGCCCGCAGGGCATACGCGTTCACCCTCCCAGCGATGCCAGCTTTCCTCCCTTTTACTCCGACACGGCTGAATGAGTCTCCCTACGTACCAAAAAAATGGGCTCGACGCGCGAAATAGGCCCGCAATAAGACTCAGGCAGGAGGGAAAGCAAGCACGCGACATACATATATAGTTTCCCAAAACGAAGGCCCAAAACTGAGAGCGCAGAAAGCGTCGTACACAATCTGCCACCGGGCGGCGGCGACACACGCGGGTCTCTGACAAGCTGCCGAAACGAAAACAAAACAGAGAAAAAAAAAACGGAACAGTGCATCAAGGACGACACATGGGAGCTAACGTAGCGAAAGCGGTACCCGCAGTGCCCGCAGCGATGGAGGCAAGTAGGAGGTTATATAAGCGTCGGCCTCCCAGCATTGCGGCGTTGGCTTTTTTGCCGTCGCTACACCGGAGGCATCCGGCATGCCCGCAGCTCTTCGCATCCCTCTTTACCTCCCCCCCCCCCCTCTCCTTCATTCTCCTTGCTTCCCTCTTCTTCTTCATCCAGCGCTGGCAACGTTGAAGCCACCGTAATAATCGCTTCTAGCGCGCCCCGCCATGCCCGCGGGGCCCGAGCAATGCTGTGGGTAGACCTGGGTGAAACGCGAAAAGCCAGCCTGCAGTATATATGAGTAAGGCGGCGCGCCCGGATGGGGCGACGGCTTGGATCCGGGGCCAACACTGTCATTAGCCACGTCCATCACGCCGCTCTCCTTTCTTCGTTGTTCCTCTGTTTGTATTACTTTAATTCTTTTTTTCCCAAGCGCTCAATGGTTGTATGCGAAAGTGTTGCTGCTCCCTTATATGAACCGCGGTGCTCTTTCGTTCCGCTTCGACGCGGTGAATGCTGGGCATGCCGGCTTAAGCACGTCCTGAAAGTGCGTGCACCGCCTTGAGGGCTGGTACGCGTAAACAAAGGCCTTTATTAAACGCGCTGCGGCAGTTTACTATTGCCTCTACGTCTATAGTCGATTGCTAACTTAAGACTGAATACAAGCTCCGCCCATATCCACCACTTTCCCACCCACAGAGAATTTGCATAGACGTTCCCTCCAATCACATTTGCTAATTTCCGTTACGTCAAGCACTTTCCGCGCCTTTTAGATAGTTGGTGTACCCATGTAGAGACGTATGCGTGTCGCTGATTTTAAGACGCAAACTTGAATGTCCTGGCAAATTTCTTCAGAGATTCTGGCATCGCTACTTAACCAACGGTCATACTTTAGGTAGGCGCGACAAACCTTTAGTTTACAATATGCGTGGTATGTACATTAGCACAGAGAAAGTACTTGCGGTTCGAAAGGAAACCAGATTCCACGACTCTCCAACATGGGTTATTGACAACCGCTTCGTGGCTTCGCGGGCGGAGCTTGCATTTATTCTTAGGCTGTAACCGTGTATGTCTAAGCACGCAATTACTAGTACATATGCGGGTTATGTAGGTAACTAAGCAACAATGTAAACATTTTACTCCGCGTCTCGCACTTCTATACACTGCAAAAGCAAAGTTCGGCGAATGGATTAATATCTGTACACGTTGGACATCGCTTTAAGAGGGCGAAAAGCGTGGCTTCATTTAAACCCTTAATTCCAGCAAATGGTGCAGAATAATTTTGTTTACAGCTGCTCGTCTAATATTAACACAGTTGTAAAACAAGTCATCGCTTTTTTTATGTCCTGTTGTCTTGTTTAAACGGCCACATGGTATACAAAACGAATTGCTACGTCATTTAAAAGCACATTCGCAAAGAAAACAAGAAATACCCTTGTTGCACCATTCTTTTTATTGGCGTACAACAATTCACTACGCAATTGCGATAAGAACCACTAATTGCTCGCCGGCGCAGCATTCTATCCACCACACTGCGTGTGTGTGTGTGTGTGTGTGTGTGTGTGTGTGTGTGTGTGTGTGTGTGTGTGTGTGTGTGTGTGTGTGTGTGTGTGTGTGTGCGTGCGTGCGTGCGTGCGTGCGTGCGTGCGTGCGTGCGTGCGTGCCTGCCTGCCTGCCTGCCTGCCTGCCTGCCTGCCTGCCTGCCTGCCTGCGTGCGTGCGTGCGTGCGTGCGGGGGTGCGTGCGTGTGCGTGTGCGTGTGCTTGAACAGTTGAACGCGCTCAGAACGGATCTGCAATGTGAAGTACGAAGCAGTTCCCGTTGCACATGGCTGTCAAGATTATCCCCAGGCATCTAGTAAATATTGGGTTTCTCAAAGGCTTAACATCACTTAAGCCCAGGAACGTGCTGTAACAAACCACTTAAGCTCGTGTGCCCTTTCTATGTTATTCCTTTTTATTTAGCTCGGAAACAGCGCTACGGACGCGTGCCACAGGATTAGGCACAAAGAAAAGACGACACCGCGACCTGTAAATGTCTTCAGTGACATCACAAATGACCTGTCGGTCTCTTCACGCGCCGTCACTTTCGTGCTGTAGGTCAAGCTCCAAACCCGTCACCCCCTTTTGTAAGTCAGTCTATAGCGTCTGGGAGACACAACCAAGGTGACACCGTACGACACTACCCCATCCTTGCAAATGCATAGCATCGGCTGCGAGGACCCTTTCTTTTTCTTGGTGCCCGATTTCCCTTTTCTTTCCAGGCTATTAGGTGCACACCGAGCGCGCGCCACCGAATGGGGATGACGTGCCCGAGCGCGTTCGCTGTAGTCTCCCTACCTTCCCTGCTGCTATTGACGCTGAGCAGCGCCCCAGCTAGCGTCGCGCTAAGCGGGGCTCCTCCCTCCCCCCTTTCACCGCTTCCTGCTAATGCCACTTAGGGGGCGGCCGAGAAATAAAAACCTTAACGTATCTCATTAGTCGACGCTGCCGCTCTCCCGCTTTCTATTATAATCTCTGTCGCACTCGAGGGCTCTTCAGTATGGTAATTAGCTCGCTGGCTGCAGATTATTCCGAAGACCGCTTGATGTACGCTGTAGCTTCCATATAGCCACCCGGTGCCTTCGCTATTCTTTCCGTTACTTTACCTTCGTCTTGTGTGTGTTAGCGTGTATGTGCACTCTACACCTGCATTCCGGTATATTTCGTCGGGATTCTTACATTTTTTCGTTCGGAAATCAAAAGCAAGGAATGTGGAACGGTGGTGAGAGGGGGTAAATTTGTTTCCGTACCGACTACGCAATGAGCCTTCAGTCAACGTTCGAACGTACGCCGAACACCGCCGGTGCGCATTTAGCCAATTTCACACGGAATCTTTTATCTTTTTTTTTTCCTTTTCACTTTCGCTTTCCTCGCACCGCAGGATTGGTTAATGCACGCGTGCCTTTTCTAACGATTTCGGTTCAAAAAAGCTAAGTTCACGAAACGATGGGTATAAGCCTGGTGAAATAGTCAGCAGAGCTTGCTGTGAAGTACAGTAATGCTTAACGTAAGGAACCTTACTACTTTAATAAGGACATATCACCGTTAGCTTAAGAAATTGAAGGTATAATAAGACGAAATTAAATGCGAGCGCACCACACATCACTGGCGACCGTTAGAAGGTATCCGGTGCTAGCCATCAACATAGTAGGTTGACACTCAGAGCCTATGAAGCTCGTGTGACAATAACTTAAGCGCCGCCGTAATTGCTATCAATGTCCCCTCACATCGACCTCTCGCTGCGTAAGACCTGGAAGAGAATGCTTCAATGGACAGAAGAGGAACCATCGAACCGTGATTGTCAAAGTTAACGCATAGACATATCTAGCACCACGCACGCATACACTTCGTGTTGCACAGACACGCACACGGCCAATAAATCGATTATGTGATTACTGGATGCAAAACGGTCACCGTAAAAAAGTAAAACAATGAGCGTATGACAATACGGTGCTCTTTCCGCCATCGTGGCCGCCTTTTCTCGTTACTACAAGCCGAATCTGTGACGTCACATAGAAATTATCTATAAAACATAATAATTGTGCTCTGAAGTACAGTCATAACAAAATCTAATAAGAGCGAAACAAAGCAGTCCACTCGCACGAAAGGTAAGTATTATCGGGCACGCGTAAATGAAGTTCCTCTCGAGTGCCGCATTCCAACGTTCTTTTTCAAATAAACATTGCATATCGTATCGGGGGTAATCACAAGGTGCGCAGCCGCGTGTGTACACAGCGTCGTTAGAATTCCTTATTCAACAGTCTCCAGAATGACAAGTGTGCTTCCTGCAATCCATCGGTTTCCTTCTTTGTTTATATATCTTCTTTAATTCCACACGCTCCGACGTTCAACTTCACGAGAAAAGCCGGCCCGGATTGGAAGAGTGCGGGGAGCTTGTTACGAGAGGACGCGATAAGAACAGAACGAAGTAAAGAGATTTCTGAAGAGTCTCCAAGACGCTACGCGATTTCGGGAAGTAAGAGAGAAGGAAAAAAGGACTCGATAACAGAACGTAATAAATTAACTTGCGCGTTAATTTTTGCGTGTCCTCCTCCTCAGTCACAATCCTGGAGTTGAAAAAAAGAACACAACAAGAATGAACCAATCGCAGGCAGGAATTGCCGGAAACCGAAACTAAACAAGATAAAGAAACATATCGGCACGGCTGTAACCGATAAGCGGAAGGCAACAAGAGCGACTGTAGGGACGCTCGATTACCCCCTCCTTGCGAGGAATCGGCGAGATCTTCGAGATAAAAGAGCCAACAAAGGAGAAAACCCAAACACAAACAGATGATCAAGAGTTGTAACGGAAGGTGCAGGGGGGAAGGAGGAAATACGGGAGAAGCGTCTCGACATTTTATTGATCATAACGACCGTCATCACTTGGTTCTGCAGGACGACGCTGCAACTATGAAAGGAAAAGAAAGTAGAATAACGCGAGCTTAAGAAGCAACGGAGTCCCAGCGTGCTCATTGGAACGAATCTGCGCAGTCACACTTCTTCGATATTCCTTCTGCGATCCCGATGAGAGAATTCTTATCCCTCTTTCGGCACTCGCAAAGAGGGCTGGGTATTACGAAGAGCTTTGTTCGCGCATATTTGGTTCAATCACCGCGTTGTCCTCGCTTCGTCGCGAGCGCGCGTGCTCATTACGATTCGCGGCGTTTCCTGTTTCCGGGCTTTCATTATTAAGGCTTCGAGGGGCGGTTTCCTTGTTACCCGGTTGAGTAGGGATTTTTAATGCTGCGTTGTTGTGGATACGTATCGATCGAAACGCGTCGCAAAACGCAGTCTCGTATGTATGGACGCATCGAAGAATTTGACGAAGCGTATAGACGTGCGCTTGGATGTGACAGCGTATATGACTGGGGGCGACACGTGGTCGACGTCATTGTTGTTGGTGGTGTTGATATTGTAGACAACATCTATAAGTGCTTCCTTACGTTTTAATGCAAGGTTGTTTAAACCAGGTGGTATTAGCAGTAAATTTGGAATTTCTGGAACCAGGAGCGGCACCACATTTTTTTCAATTGAAGGGGTCATGGGGGCGGGGGCGGGAGAACTTACATGTTGTGGTTTGACTATGTTTACTTGAGGAGGGGGGGGTGGGGGTGTTGTTAAAGGGGGGAGGGGGGCATGCGACTAAATTTTGTTTTTTTAGTGGAGGGGGGGGGGGGGGGCTGGCGCCTTTCCTGTCTGGAGCCGAATTCGCTATGGAGTTACACGAATACGTATACGCTCTCCGTCTCAGGCTCCTGCGGTTGAAAATTGGTTTAGGGCTGCTGGAACCGTTAACTCTGTACGATGGTTATCTGAGCGGCCGTCTGGAGTTAGTAGCGAAAGAAGCGCCGGTTTTGATGTCATATGCTTAAATATTCATTTTCCATTTTGTGAGTGGCCGTCACCGTTATCGTCAAACATTTTCTATTTTCTAGACGGGACAAAGATCTCTAACACTAATGTTAGTCTCCACCAAATAGATGATAATTCAGGAATCGAAATAACAGACGCCAAAGCAGCATTCGCGTTGAACCATTAGTGCCGTGTTCGTAACATAAAACCGCGGCGACGACTAACGACATCAACGGGTGTAATGATCAAATAATTTATTTCTATGGAACATTTGCCACTGATACGAATATTACTTGCGTAATACGATAGTTTAGTCTGAGATATATAACGAAGTACGAAATCGCTGGATCGAGAGGCCGGTTCCTAAACAAATGTACTAATGAAGTTGGACCATCATTACCGCCAAGAATACCGAGAGCACGTGCGCCACTGTTTGTATAATGGCATGCTTTATTTTCCGCAAAGTGAAGTTCTAAAGTCAGAAATATCTAGTGAAAACGATCAACTTTCAGTCACCGAAACTTGAAAGAATGAGAATAACAACTGAACCGCGTTTTTTTTTTTTTTTTTTCCTTTTTTGACCACCTAAGGAAGAGCTCCGGGGCAGGCCCCGAGCATGGCACATCATTATGAGTCCAAGCGAAGGAAAATTCAAAACCGCGTTCGTGAAACTGAAAACTGTCTGCTCTTTAACTTAAATTAAAGATAAAAATGGCAGCCCAGTATTCTTTCGTAATACTAAACTTCTCAAAGCACTAGCTCAGTCCAGGTCATTAAGCAGCATGCGTCCGCCAGCTTGAAGCTTAATGCAGTGTCATCTGCATGCTAAAGTTCTTCATCAAAAAAAAAAAATCTTCAAAGCGCACTTCCGCTGCTTCGGTGCGCAAATATAATCGCCAAGCGAAGTTCGCCCGAAATTCTTACGGCGGTGCTCAACAGTGAACACATAATTTATTAGGGAGTTTCAAGATACGCCCGGGGACACTGCAGCTTTGAGCTTTGTACTGAAAATTAATGCGCCGATTTATTTTGCCTAGACTTTGGACGTCGGCTATATTTTCTGTGCATAAATTTATAACATTGAGTGAAATTAAGAGACGCTTTATATATACTTTTACGCAGAAACTATTTCTCGGATATATTTTTAAATATACATATATATTACCTTGTCGTTAGCAGACAAGTTGCGCAAGCGGCTGTATACCGCGTGGAGGAAGTCATTAGAAGGACTACCTGTCGCGAAACTCGAGGCCGACATATATATATATATATATATATATATATATATATATATATATATATATATATATATATATATATATATATATATATATATATATATATATATATATGGTGGTGGTAAAGAGGAAGGAATCATTCAGACCATGCATGTTAGAATAAAGAAGGAAAAACGGAGTATGACGGTCGTTGGTTTGGCGCACTATATTTGCGAACGTTTCGCCTAGTCTTTCCGGTCCGCGGTCGAAACGTCGAATACAAGTTTTTTATAAAAAAGCGAGGCGCCGCAATCAAATAGCTACTGAGTTGACGCAGTATCACGGCCGCTCGGTTTATCCTTGTTTGAAAGCAAGATATAATCATATGAACGAATGATATCGCTTACATCAATGAATGAATGAATGATGAAACAAAAGATAACAAGGGAACAGCGAGATTGCGCTGATCACTGCGCACAAACACACGTTTCTGTTCCTAGGTAGTTAGGGTAGTTCTGCTTTGTTTCCAAGCTTGCTGCTCATTCGGAACCAACTGGACTCAAGGCCATTATAATAATACTATCTGGGGTTTAACGTCCCAAAACCACGATATTTTATTAGAGACGCCGTAGTGGAGGGCTCCTGAAATTTCGACCACCTGGGGTTCTTTAACGTGCACCTAAATCTAAGTACACGGACCTCAAACATTTTGGCCTCCATCGAAAATGCAGCCACCATGGCCGGGATTCGATCCCGCGACCTTCGGGTCAGCAGTCGAGTGCCATAACCACTAGACCACCGTGGCGGGGCTGGACTCAAGGCCAATATTCTAGGACCATGGACATCATTATCGCCATCATCATCAGTTATTATTATCCCTTAAGGGTCCTGGGTTCCGCATTACGTAAGGAGGGGGGGGGGTAGCGAAATATATATACAAGGTCACATTTGCACAGGAATATCGGAGAGAAAAAGGCATTTTAGTTTTGTGCACTGCTATGAAACAAAGACAAAAAAGGATATATGCTACGTGTTTACAAAGTATTTGCATGGTGGTTTCACAAGCACAAAAAAAGGGAAAAAAAAACATCGTAGGACGTGTTTACAAAATGTTTGATGTAATGGTTTAGGAAGCAAAATCTGCAAGGGGTGGTTGCGTTACACATTGTTATGGAAGCGAGGACAAAGAAATGATATCACTTTAGAGGTAAAGGGCAAAATGTTTATTATAAATCAGGAAAAGGAGCAGCTGCAAAGTAAAATTCGAGTTTCACATTTGAGTCAGTGAAGTAAAGGTCTCTGCTGTTAAGTTTAATTTTGCCTAGTGAGCTGATACCAACTGCCTGAATTTCGAACTGTCACGTTCATGGACGATTGATTCGGGAAGCGAGTTCGATTCTTCTACGGCCAAGATTAAAAAATATTTATTGAAAGCGTTTGCAGAGCCAGTTGTAAGCTGCACACTCGTGGAATTGAAAAGCCGACGTGAAATGGAGGTTCGAAGGTCAGGGCGATTGTGATACAGGTTACGAAACAGTGCCAGCCGCAGTGTCTTCGTTGAGTTAAGAAGTCGATGTCGATGGATGATTTAATGGCACTAACGCTGACCCAACTACTATATTCAGAGCTGATGAAGCGAGCCGCCCGACTGTGGATGCTTTCTAGTTATTCAGTTAAGTACGTAATTTTGATGTGCGCTCCATATCGGTGCCTCGAAGGCACGAGAGACAATGAAAGGGCTATCTGAAGTGCATAAAGTCAACAGGTCTGTGCGATCGCGTGTATAACTTACGTGCTCCCCCAAGTGTGCTTGTGATGCTGTCCACCGCTCTCTTTTCTTCTTCTGTCTCTCTTCTCGTCCCTTTATCCCTCTCGCCCAGTGCAGGGTAGCAAACCGAGCGTGCGTCTGGTTAACCTCCATGCCATTCATTGCATTTGTCTACCCCCCCCCCCCCCCCCGCTCTCTCTCTCTCTCTCTCTCTCTCGCGCGCGCGCGCGCGACACCACCTATAGTGTTTCCACATTACGAATTTCTGGGATAGGCTTATACGAGCGCATTATGCTACACTGCACAGCTTCCTGAAATCAACGTCGTAGTGACTTAATGCCCGCTTTACATCGAAAATTTATTATTGGTAGCTATGTGCAGATATGCATAGTTTCTTTGCCCGCACTACAGAATTATGGAATTCGATACCTGGCCGCATCCGTTCACTCCCGCTGAATGATTTTGTGAATACTGTTGTTGAAAATTCATTATGTATAACAAAAGCTTAATACCGTTATTGTTGTAAATGGTTTTTTTGCTGTTACAGCTCTTGGTGTCATTTGTCTGTTCCGGCCCTTTCTGCAATGTATAATCCCACTCCTGCAATAACCCTCTCACATGGAGGCAGTACGTAAAATAAAAAAAAATTAAATAATAATAACGATATCTGGGGTTTTACGCGCCAGAACCACGATAGGATTATCAGATGCGCCATAGTGCAGGGCACCGGAAAAAAAAACGCCAGGCCTGCGCTGAAACCGCAGCACAGTCACAGCGAAAGCTGGAAGAGCGGCGTTTCTAGAGCCCCTTGTAAGCTCTCTTGGGGCTACAATACAAGTACACTAGAAAGGTACCCACTACGCCATAAATCACAATTTTTGTGAAGTTGGGAAGCACCTACTAAACCATTATTCGTCATTCTGCGGAGAAGCGAGGCACCAGCTACAAGTCTGTAAGGCATTATGTGCACTTCGTTGACGCGACGACTGATGACGATGGAGAATTATGGCTCAGCCCTTTGTAATGGGTTGGAAGCTTTAAACGGCCCACCAGTTATGTAATTTGCATTGGGTGACGCCCGGTCGCTATTTCCCTCTCCCGTCATGCTGTATAACATATGTTGACGTGGGAGAGAGACGGGGGGGGGGGGGGGGCGAAGAACTTTACTGAGACCCCGAGGGAATGGATCATGCGCTTATGGGTTTCCTTGGCAACCAATGCAAGTGCAATTGCGAGGAACCCACTACGCTATAAATCATTGTAATTTTCTAGAAGGAGGGCAGCAGGCACTGTGCCAGTTTTCGTCGTTCTACGGAGAGCACTGGTACCTGCTAAACGCATTGAAGGCATTATGCGCACTTTGTTGATGCTGTGCCTGATGACGGTGAAGAATTATGGCAGAGCCCTTGGTAATGGGTTGGAAGCATTCAACAACCTACTCGTTGCGCAATTCACATTGTGTGACGCCTGGTTACAGAATTCGCGTTGTGCGACGCTTGGTGCTTATTTTACTCTTCTACCACGCTATATTGCATATGGTAACGTGGTTCCTTCCCGACATCAAGCCTGTATAGGACCTTTTTGCAAAGCAGTTTCAAGCACCGGCATGGCTCAGAGGTTGAATACTGGGCTCCCACGCAGAGGGCCCAGGTTCGAACCTCGTTCCATCCTGGAATTTTTTTCTTATTTCGTTTTTTTTTTCTTATTTCGAGCGATACTGGTTACGGACACCGGCGGCGGCGGCGGCGGACAACTACGGCGCCAAAAACGGCCGGTGAAATGATCTCATAACAGCTTTCGCTGTAATATTGACCCTCTCGTGTTCTTTACCGAGCACTGACATTGCACAGTACACGGGCCTCTAGCATTTCGCCTTCATCGAAATGCGACCGCCGCAGCCGGGATCGAGCCGGAGATTTTCGAGACAGCAGCCGAGCACTGTAGCCACTGTTCCACAGAGGCGGACGCTATTGATACGCTACGCTTTCTGCTGGCAGTAGCCCGGATAACGCGGAAAGTTACGGCATTTCCGAAAGGTTTTTCCCGCCCAAGTATCCCACATAGTAAACGTGGAATTCACGAGGTCTGCGCTACGTTTTAGCAAAGCACCATTGTTTTCAGATTACCAGCGCAGTACTGGGTGCACTTCATCAGTTTATAGACGCGCCTAGACTTATAGCACTACCGCACTGCAATTGCGCAAGGTGCAGGAAACAAAAGACTAAACGTGCTCGGGGCACAGCCGGCAATCTCTCTCTCTGTAACAGCTCCCGTTCTGGCGCAATGCCATCCTCGCCATTTTTCAAACGTCGCGACTGAAGTGCAGCGTTTTCTGCCAATTTGCACACTGCGATGAACTGTGCACTGACGTAAGCGTCACAAAATCACCACGGGCACGTGCGGCTGTAGATGTCATAACCATTGTATTCCATTACGTAGAACTTTCGAAACTTACGTAGAACTTTCGGAGATCGAACCGGCGACCAACGCCTTTCCGGGGTGGCTTAAACAACTCCGCTGTTAAAACACGTGACTAGGAAATGTTCTGAACGCTTGGCAACGCCATCCAAAAATATCGATGGATCTCGTTGGCCGGAGCATTTTGACCTCTCCTTTGAGCTGGGCGTCGGCGGGACTTTGAGAAATGGCTTTATGCGTAGCGACGCGCAAGTGTCCGGATGAGAAGACTTGATAAAACGCGCCCCGTCACCCCTAGAAACACACAAACACAAACACACACACACACACACACAAACACACACACACACACACACACACACACGCGCGCGCGCGCGCGCACGCACGCACGCACGCAGGCACGCGCGCACACAGACGCACAATAAAACATGGCAGTCAAAAAAAAATAAATCTCGCGGCGCTTTTTCTGCCAGCCCGGGAGGCGAAACGAAGATGGTAATCAAAACCTTTATTCATTCAGAAGAGACGCAAGAGGAAATTACAGAAAACGGGACCGTCGAATCATTTATCTGTTATTGCTTTATCGACAAGGAAGCGATATTTCTGCGCCAACGGCCGACGACAGATAACGACCAGCCGAAAGTAATGAAGGCCCTCTCGAATAACGCGTCGATACCATCTTAACTATGCGGCGGGCCTCGTAGTGTGAAGACTGCCAATGAGGGCCCCGTCTGCAATTTGATTTTTTTTCTCCCTTGGAATTCGCGCTTGACCATTGCTCGTTGTCCGCGGCTTTCTTTTTGTTCTTGATATCGTTTGAGGAGGTTCGGTGCATTTCAGATTGTGTTGATCATTATTATCGCCTAGCTTGCAACTTGCGTGTGTTTCATTAAAGATGATCCGGCCAGGCGTTCAATTTTCGCACCTACTCGCTTGAGGCAACACATCTGCTAACCACTGTTTCGACGTCGGATTATGTTTGCATAAATCATGGGTTAGATCTCCATCAATCACGAGCAAACAAGTGTTAACTGCGTACAAAAACAACGCTTCATTTTTTTTTTATTTCTTGTTTTCTGCCGGTGCACGAAGCTGCTTAAGTTTATAGTTCCTCCGATGAAGCAGCTTGTACCACCTTCAAAGATGGTACTTTCGCAACGGGTAAGTTGTGCTAACATGATGAATCAGCACGAGAGATAGACACTTTGGAAAGGAGCAATAAAATAAAAGCAATAAGTCTAACCTTAATTTTATACAAAAAATACTTGTTGATTCCCCTTTCATAGGAATAGTTGATTACAGGAAAATGAAACGTGTCTCAACAAAAGTGTAGTTGCCGCAGCGTTGGACGTTGAGAAATGCCATTTTCACTGTTTGTATTGCTATTGCGCCGGCGTGGCAGCCTTTGACGTGGATACACACATGTTGACATCCACTGACACATCTACGGCGAGCATTATTGACCCGACTACTTAATGTATTTGGCAGCCCGGTGTGTAACGATGCACTTCCACTGACGAATGCAATAGGAAGAGTTTGTATAGTGTCCTCACACTAGTGAAAGCGTGTCTCCCGCTCTCGCGCATCTCGATGGCCCAATGAAGTGATGGCTAAGCCGCGCCTAGATGTGCCCGCAGCATTTCGGCGTAATGCTTCGTGGGACCGCTCAAAGATGGTTGTGCCATCCCTGCCCAAGCTGAAAGCATATGACGCATTCGCGCGATCAAGCCTGTTTGCGTTTGCAACGTGATGGTCAGCGCTTCAGCCTCGTGAGTACGAAATTCGTCGAGTCGGAGGTCAATTAACTCAGATTTCTTTCTCAATTTCATTTCCAGATACCCGCGTACCCTTTTATTGACGGAAATGACGTGCGTCGATTCTTGGTGGATCCCAGCATGAAATACGTTCGCATTAAAAAAAAAAAAACGCTTGATGAGAACTGGCTGTGACGTGTGTCGAACAGGAGGAAATTGGGATTACCACAGAAGAGGAAATTTATATTAACGATAAAAATACGATATATTTTACTTACATGGTGGTCAGAAAGAGAAGCTTGGTAAAAAAAAAATCGCAGAAGTTACACTGCAAAGCGAAAGGAAAACATGCTTTCGCAGTCACATGCCATCATGGTGAGGGGCCGCGTGAATGCGAAACTTTTGGCCCGTTGCTTTAGTTATTAGTTCTATGGACTGTTGTACAGTCACCTCGAAAATGATTATTGTGCACACATACGCCGATGAAAAATGGAGCTCACTCAGACACACTCATCAAATATACTTTGCCCATAGGGCTCATTCGGACTCACACTCACTAAATATTTCCTCCACTGGACTCACTCGGACTCCTACTCACTAATATATTTCTCAACCAGACTCACTAGGGCTCAAACTCGTCAAATTATCAGCCACTCAGACTCACGACTCGATCTGCGTCTGAGTGAGTCGACCCATGAGTCCGTTAGCGTAAAATTAGCTTTTAAGTAGGGGTGTGCGAATATCAAATTTTTCGAATACGAATCGAATACGAATATCCACCTTCGAATATCAAATCGAATATCGAATATCAAAGGAAAAATGCCTCCACAGTAACAATATTTTATTTAACATGTAGCTATTTGAAAAAGAACCATTAACAGCCCGACTGGCAGCAAAACACACACTGCTATCTCCAGAACACAATGTCCAGGCTAGCACAATGCACATCACAACACAAGCAAATATCACGGCACAATGAAAGTAATGACTTGATGTTATCATGAAGAAATATGAGTTGCTCCACATGATCAGGCAGCAGGCACTCCCTTCTAACAGAGGACCCCCCCCCCCCCCTGCCACTGAAAAGGCACGCTCGCTTGGAACAGAAGTGGCTGGTATAGGGAGGTACATGGGGCAAAGCTTTGCCGGACTAGGGTATCTGAAGGTGCCTACAGTCCGCCACCAGTCACATGGGTCACTGTCTTTCTTCAGAAGTGGTCCCGCATAGTGAACGAGTGGTAGTGCGGCACGTTAGGGCCGCATAATATTGAAAATGTACGGTTACATGATCGCCAATAGCGCTGCGCGTCGGATATGCACCAGCAATAAATCATACGTATTGGGGCGCTCGTCGCAGGCAGATATTGTGACTCCGTGTACTTACGATGTTTATCGCTCCTCTCGGCAGCATTTTTAGCGATACGAACGCAGCAGAAATGTGGAAGACGAGTTATTTTACGCATGATAATCGAATCGCATATTCGATTTTTTCGAATATTCGAAGTTATCGAATATTCGAAACTTTTCGAATACACGATTTTCGAATCGAATACGAATATTTCGAATGTAATATTCGACGAATATTCGAAACTTTCAAATTTTCGCACACCCCTACTTTTAAGACCATGGTGTCAATGCCTCTTTAACTCCAATACCTCGCATAATGTGTGCTTCACCTGCCCCTTTTGATATCGCATTTTCAGATACGAGTTAACAGTAGTCGCAATCCAGTAAGGGCATTTTTATTGAACGAGATGGCTCACGAGAGATAATTTTATTAAGAGATTCTATTAGTGAAAGAGTTTGTCGAGGGGGGGGGGGTATGCGAAGGCACCTCCAACCCCTCCCCACCCCCCGCCTCTCGCGCCGCTGATCAATAATTATTGAGCTGGCGTATGAACGCTAGTGAGTTGAAGTAGGGTTGAGTAGACGTAAATATAAACGTGAGCTTACATAAGGTTGATAGTAATGCTGAAGTTGAGTAGTTATCACCATAGGTCGGCCAAAAAGAAAATGTGGAGCTCACTAAGACTAACTCAATAAATATATTTTGCCCTTATGGCTCACTCGGACTCGGACTCACTCAGACTCAGGCTCATGGCTCGATCTGAGTCTGAGTGAGCGGACTCATGAGTGAGTTTGGCTATTGTGGAACTATTCTGTCATATCTCGGCTAAGAGCTAGCGGTCTTTCTCATTACTTTCCTTGACGTCCGTCAATTCAGCACAGTTTCGTCATGCTACTAATACCAGGGTTCTTCAATAATTTTTGAGGGAGCCTGCTGGTACATGTTCTCGCGATAGTGTTGGGGATGAAAGAGATAAGACAGGCAACACCGACCCTTCGAGGACCTGCTTGCCGCCTCTCAGCTTGCGCTCCACTTCCTCGTAGTCGCAGGAGATGTCGATCCGCCTGTCGGAGCTCTGCAGCACGTACGGATGATGCTGCACGACGATGCTGTTCAGGAATGTCCCGTTGCCCTGTGCAGATCGAGACAAGACAACGTGTAAGAGAAATGTCGCGGTCAAATCACGTAATGGCGCACAAAAATGGCCTTAGAGATTACCGTGTTTGCAAAGTCAGGGTCTAAACGCTGATGGACATGCGCAAAAAAACTATATTATAAACACCCTATTCGCCAGTGTTTCGTGTTGCTGCAGAGTGTGGCAGAATTGTCCTTTATGTAGTGCATGGCCAGTTGGCATTTATGAGTAGCTGTCGCCCTCGATGGTGTTGCTGTGTGAGATTTTTTGATGCCATCTTATTTTCACGGTCGTTATTGGTCAATAAATCGTTTCGTGAGTTTTACTCGTAATAATTGGAAGACTTATGGCAAATGTCTTCGCTATGGCTGAAATGTTTTATTGTTTCCGCGCTACGATTGTCGGAAATGGTAAGGAATAACTGAGCGACGGTTATCGAACGGGATAACGGCAAATGTGGCACTCGAGTATACGTCGTACAAGAGGACAGCAGTGATATTTTTTTCCCCATAACAATACGGACACTTCAGATTAGTTCGCCGTCGGCGTCGCCGTGGTGTTCTGTATAAATTCTCTATTAATAGCATCGGTGTGGGCGTCACGGCGACCACGACGGTGTATTCTTACGGAGCGTCCACATAATTGAAATAGCAGTAATAGGGCAGCGCCGGCTGCGGTTCCTACATAGCGTACGAAGATTAAAAAAAAAGAAAAAAAAACGCAGCCCACGTGCGTACCAGGTTCTTGGTGCCGCACTGCCGTCCGTGCAGAGGAACCGTCAGCGCCACGTGACCCGTGTCGGTGACGGAAGACGAGAAACATTGGTGCGGGTGGCCCACGGCGTAAACGCGGCCGCGGAACGATGACGTCACCTGGATGATGGCCGTCATGGCGGTGGCCTCGCAGCGCATTTCCACTGCGAACGAGAGAAAGCGAGAACAGAAACACTTCTGTTAAAAAATCCGACTTTCGCGTTCTCAAATCGATTGCTTCAATGAGACTTCGTCATTTCATTTTATTCGCTGTTGCGTCTGACATCCTTCGTCGAACAAAGTTGCTTGTTATCGATTGCAAGTATAGCTATCTGCTATAGTTTGACGTGCGTGTGAAGTGTACTTTAGTGCGCTGCGTTGCAAATCTAGCTTGAAGTGGTGCTTTCTGGATGTTGGGAGGACTTCGAATGAAGATACATGACATGTGGCGGCAATCTTCCACCCCCCTGATTATTTATCTGCTGCCCTAAACGTGTCGCCCTCTTGCCTTTTAAGCATGAAATGCGTTTAGCTCCGGTTGCTGGCCAATTTCGGGTGACCTTGACCCAAAAGCCAAAGCCATTATCCGGGCACTCAAACAGGTGACTGAATTTCGTTCACTACACTCCAGGTGACTCGAACGAGAACATCCGGGCAACCAGTAAATAGTTAAGAAAATGCGGTCTCTGATCTCCAACCCTTTGTAGAGGACAGCACTACATAGGCTAGTTACTGCCCAAACAAGTATAAAAAAAGGAAAAGAAAGAACGAAAATGCGGCAAGTTTGCGCTAAGTCGCGCAAAGCTTGGCACAGCCAAGCTGGTGAATCCTCGTGTCTTTAGGCTAACGCCGGTTGCTGCTATGACGTAATAGGTTCTTGCTAGGTTTTGCTATGTTGTAACTAGGTTTTGCTTGAGCATCGACCATCTTCGCTGTGCAGAGCTTAGTGCGACATAGTGCAAGCTTCCCGCATTTTCTGTCTCCAGTTATTTGTATTTCTTTCTATTTCTATCTATCTTTCTATCTTTCTGTCTTTATTTCTCGCTTGCTTCCTAATTCTTTCTATCTTTCTCTCTCTCTCTCTCTCTCTCTATTTCTTTTTGCATTTTTTTTTCTTTTTATATCTCTCTTTGTCATTCTGTATATGCTATTGTTTCCTCTCTCCCCTCCTTCTTTCCCTCCTCGTCACCCTCACATCCCTTGCCTATCCCCTTGCTATACGATACTATACAAGGCTATGCTATGTTCTGCCAGCGTGCCTGGATAGCCGAGTGGTTAAGACGCTTGCTTTCGGATCGTGGATACGCGGGTTCGAATCCCGCCGCTTCGTGAGGAATTTTTTTTTCGCCAAGATTTTCTGTCTTTCTCTTTCTTTCCATCTCTTCCTTTCTTTCTCTCTTTCTCTCCTCCCTCGATATACGCCGACCGTCTATTGCCCAATTTCTGTGGCGCATACCCGTTCACGATGATGCTGATAGTTTTTAAGTGACGACGCTACGCCGAGCTAGACCAACTTCGCTGTTAAATGCTGCCTCGAGTTCTCCACAACGTTTGTTCACAATACCACTGAAGCTGTAACTGTGGAATGCTGAAGATTTAGTTGTCATTTCGAAAAGCACGTTCCAGAGGCAGATACAGGGCACCGTACAGTTGATTGCATTTTTGGGCGCTAAGAGCCGTTGCTCTTTTCAACGCCAGTAGTACGTGAGCTTCGCGGCGCGAGCTTTGCGCCGCCATCCTTCGAGAGATGGCGCCGCGCTTCGTGACCTTGCCGGCATCGTGCGACGCTGCGCGGACGGCATTTGGCCGGCACAACTAGCAACGAGGTTCGTCCAAAACGGGTTCATTCCAGCTCAGTAACATTCAGGCCTGCGTCGCGTTGTGGCCGCATGTTAAGATTGTGTCTAGTATCATCTCCGACAAATATGTTTGCCGGTAGCTATTTGATGCTTACATCTACTCTCGATACGCGAGCGCCAGCCAATTTTTAGGAGCGAAGCTCCTTAGGCCCGCACCCTGCCGTCGAAGCTCCCTGCAGCATAGATGCGGCGCCGGCGCAAAACGACAATAGACAGATTTAGTTGAGCGCCCGCAACAACGTACGGACGCAGCCTGCCATAGGAAATGGCTGGCAGGCTGCGTCCGTACGTTGTTCCGGACGCCCAACTAAATCTGTCTATTGAAACGCAAGGCAAAATGGCGCGGCGTTCGGCGCAAGTCGCAATAAACATTTTCAAAACGTACATAGTCGTTCGCGTCCCATTTCTAAGGTGCTTCGCACACTGCTGATTTTTCTGCAAGTACCTAATCACCGTACTGAAAAAAAACAAAAACATTTCCCTCTAGGGCTCTGTCTTTTGATATTGTTATCTCCACGCTAACATTGCTTATGTCATCCTGAGATGCGCTTGCCTAAAGGATATGAAGCAACCTTAAATAGTTTCAGTTTTGCAGCATTATTTTGCGTTTTATACAAATGACAAAGAGAGGTACTGAGAATGCTGGCGATCTAAGCAGAACAAGCATGGGGTGTTTTCGGGAGGAGATATGTTTGCGGTGTGATGCAATGATGGCTCCATTGGCAATCGACGGTAGACGCATTTCTTTCTGGGCGAGTTGCTCACATTGCTTAGGTACACTTGGCTGTGGCGCAAAATCCATACATGCTCGGACAAACGGGACGTTGCATTAACGACAGACTGAGGGAGCATGCTAATAGCATAGGTGAGAGAGATTATGCGCATCTTCCAGCGCATTGCAGCGCCTGCGGTTGTGCACTCTAAGAAAAAAGAGAGTCAAAAGAGGGTCATGGAACCGTGACTCTCTTCGGGTGTCCATCTGACCCCTTTTGGAAGGTACAGGCAGAGAAAAAGAGTTCGCATTTGGGAAGGAGTCACTGGACCCTCCTGAAGCGCATTTCGATTGGCTTCGGTATACGGAAGAGCCGCCGTATACGCCATACATATCGCACGCTCGCCCTTTGGCGCCGTTGTGGCGCCTTGCTCGGCGACGCAGACGGGGTTGGCGCCGGGGTGGCGCGCCGCTCTCCTCTCTCAGTCGTCTCAGTCTCCTGGTCTATTGGAATGCGACGCGTGGTTGCGTTGGTTGCGCGGAGCGCTGGTTGCGCGTCTTCGGTGGTGTTGACGCCGGCTCCGTGCACAAAGTGACGCTTGGAGGGCGGAATATTCATGGAGCTGCGGACGACAACGGGCGCCGATTAACGGTGAGTGTACTGCTTTCGTAGGTACTAATTATACAGCTTTAGCTGGGCGTCTGCAGCAGCTCTGCGGAACCTGCTAGCCATTTCGAACAGATAGCCTGTATCCGCGGGTCTGTTGCGGATGCCCAACTAAGGCTGTCAGTTAACGAGTTGCCACCGTTATGCGCGTTGCTGTACAAGCTCCCATAAAGTGAGCGATGCAAACAATAATCGAGGGTCATTTTCTTGCTGATCGCACGTCGTGTCTGCACTACTGAAGATGCAAGATGTCGTTTTGAGATGCACTTTAGTCTACTTCATAATAACATTTCCATCGACTTTGAGTGTGCAGCGTGCTTCCACGCGTGGGAACGTGAAGAAAAAAAGCCTGTGTACAGAACGCTCAGACGCACTATATGTAATGGTTTTTGTTGGCTTAAAGACGGTAGTTTGAGGTGCAGATATGTACGGTGGCTTCCATACCGTACGCGGTAGTCACTCAAGTTGGACACGGCTCGCCGGTAAAGTGAAAAAGCTCTAGACTTTCGACGGCGCGCGTTGTTGCGGCCGCCGGCGTGCACTCTGTTCCCTCGTTTCTGGTTTGCTGTTTTCGTGGTTTGCATACACTGCGATGACGTTGGGCGCTATAACAGAATCGAGTGAGTGTACGTGATTGTCGGAGTTATGTGCGCTAATTCTAGAATATGACATGTCTGATCTCGACGTAGACGGCGTACGCACGCCCTGGGTGTCGTTCGGGCCCTAGTACTCGCATCTGTTTATCTGAGCATTTAAGGATGGGTTACGTTTGTAAAACATGCGGTCAATAACCGCTCGCGGCATGCCCCTGGCTGCCGGAGGATGTGCTTTGTTGTTTTGTTGTTAGCCTTTATTATGTCTGTGTGAACCACTTATTGTGTAGGTTTTGCAAACCTTTACTGCAATTTCATTTCCTCATCATAATATCACGTTCTGCTTTTCAGATACCGTTTTTCATGGTGCTCAAGCTGGACAGGAGCGACAACCTAGCAAGCCACAAGTCTGATGCCTCAAGCCGTCACCACTTTTTGATTTATTCTTAATCACAAGGAATAAATATGGAAACATGATGGCGATTTCTGCTGTTCATTTAGCACCATATGACACTGTGTACATCACAGTAACACATTTTAGTTGGCTATACTCATTGAAGCATGTAATGAGGAATACCCAAACTTCTTAATTGGAAATCACAGACCATCTTTTCGCGCTTTCTATATAACTTTGCTGGAAAATATGTGTTGTTTTGACGAGTTTTATTAAAATAATGCTAAAACTGAACCATTCTTTTTTTTACAGTCGCTGGGAAGAACGGCAAGTATTATTGGACTTGCCTTAAAATGAATACTCCACTATATTCAATAGTAGTCGCGCAAAAGTAGAGCAAGGATCAAATGAGTAGCTTAAAATACTTGTGGAGTCGCTTGATGCTTCGGTGTGGGTCCCTTGACCCCCTAGGAGCGTTACCGGCAAGAGTCGTCTGACTCCCTATAAGTGGTAACGTGATCCGCCCGACGAGAGTCTTTCCACTCTTCCTAGAGGGTCAGGGGACTCTCCTAGAGCGAGCCGACCCTGACCCACCAAGAGAGTCACCGTGACTATTTAAAGAGAGTCCTATACGTGGCAAGTCAGAACACTCCGAAAAGAGTCACGCATACTCTTTTTTTTCTTAGAGTGCAGTTTTGACTCGCGCTAAGGAAAGCCAGTCAAGACGTTGTATCAGCAAGCCCACATTGCCACTCCAGTAGACCTAAGGTTAATTTTATTCTATCCTTGTGAGCTATTTGCAGTCATTAAAATAAAATAAGCTTGCCTCTGTTGTTACTATAAAGTTTGCTCAAATTGTTTTTGCACCATTCCTCTCTCTCCGTATTGCAGAAATTCAAGCTGCGACGTTGAACAAGCCTCCAAACAATGTGGACGCCCTGAAGAAACATCTGGTGGAAAAGATTGTCCAGTCTCTCGTGGACGGACGAGAAGACCACGGCGAAACTCTAGAGGCGCTGAAGACGACGCTTAGCGCCGTCATCGACGAAACGGACGAACAGTCCATCACTGTCATAGCTATCCTCATTGCTGCGGGAATCGCAGGTGGCCTCATAGGTGGTGCCGCAGGCGGCGCTGCTACATCTGCCGTGGCGGAGGCAATTGGCAAATAGGCATCACAACGAATATCCCGAACTGGTTTGGTTGTTACGGCGTATATGCTCCGAAGGTCCGTTGGCGACCATATAGTCCGTGGCCTCTTCCATAAACATTCTGTAATGGGTGCGAAGTTCAGTTCCTGACAAAAGTCATGGGCCAATCACTCACGCTATGCAACCTAACAGAACGTCTCGCTAAGTCACGTGGCTACAACTACCGTGTTTGCTTCATACAACCACCGTTCGTTCGCAGTGATTCGACTGAGAATAAAAACAAGAAGATGGCTTTCGCCTTCGAGTCGTCTTATTACGAACGATTGCCACCTCAATCTATATTTTTAAGTCCCTAATTATGATGATCAGGGTCGGCTGGCAAGAGTTGGCATTGGGGCTTCCTAACGCTTGAGAACAAGACGCACCCAACTTCTAAAATATGCCTTATATGTACGCTTACATACGATGAATCAAAATGATACTGTCCCCGCATAGCCCACATCGACAACTCGCGCTGTCGACATATATTATGCATGTCGATGCTTAACAAGCCTGGCGATCTAGTGGTCATTGTGCTCGACTGCTGACCCGAAGGTCGCGGGTTCGAATTCCGGCCGCGGCAGCCGCACCTCGATGGAGGCAATAATGCTACAGGCCCGTGTGCTTAGACTTACGGGCACATTAAAGAACCCCAAGTGGTCGAAATTTCCGGAACCCTCCACCACGGTGTCTCTCATAATCAAATCGTGGTTTTGGGGACGTAAAACCCCAATCGTTGCTATTATTATTTCGCAGTATCAAGTTCGATTTGATTGACACGTTTTATTCTTTGCGTCATACATAACGCTTAGTCATTTGACGCGATCAGCATAATAAATCGCTTCTATGCGGTATCGGAGACATATGTGAACTGTTGTATTCAAAGGAAAAACAATTATGGCACATTTGCTAACATGCAGCTGCCTTCAGTGATCCTCAAACCAATGTTCAGGTAATTCTAAGCAATTAGAGCAGCTACAGGGGCTAGTTGGTGTTGCATCTTGGAAATTCGCGCTTTTTTATCGTACGAGGACGGACTGAGTACACACACAAACACAGAGCGCAGATCGCAGATTGTGTGTGTACTCAGTCCGTCCTCGCACGATAAAAAAGCGCGAATTTCCAAGATAAATTCTAAGCGTTATTAAAGCGTTCTGTGCAATGAGGGAATGTTACGCACGGGCACGCAAAGAACGCATTATCTTCTGCGTAAGCATGTTGTAGGCTATTGCACAAGAAAAACATTTGAACTCAATAAATTACTAAATAAAACAACTTAAAACAGCAATAAAACAACTGAAAGAAATGAGGTCTGCGGAAACCGTCTTGGGCGATAACACCTTGACTTCAATATGGCTCCTTGGGGCAATATACTTGTTTTCATTTTTTAATATTCATAAATTTAATGTGTAATATATCGAGAAAAATTCATGCTTTTTAGCACATTCAGGAGACAGACGTGCTCCACATCTTAGTATCTGCATAAGAAAAAGTATTGAATAATGTTCAAGCCATTGATTGATTGATTGATTGATTGATTGATTGATTGATTGATTGATTGATTGATTGATTGATTGATTGATTGATTGATTGATTGATTGATTGATTGATTGATTCAACTTTATTTAGATTCGGCGGGACGTGCCCTAGCGCACAGCGGGATATAGCGCTGCCATAAAACAATTGCATAAAAATATTTGCACAAGCTATACGAACATAACGAAGCACTAATTAACACACAGATTTGAAAAGCTGCAAAAATTGTGGTCCGTGCTCTGCTCTGCGCGAAAGGTTAATTAGGCCGCCAATAACAATCATCGATGAGGAAAAATAGAAGCCGAGGCAATGAGCACCTTGTTATATTCAATGTCACCATCATAATCATCATCATCGTGTTCCAATTCCTATGCTTAGGCACGTGCCGTTCGGTCATTGTTATTTTTTTACAAAAGGTTTGTTTGTTTGTTCTATATATATTTTGTCGAGCTCTAAGATTTCCTCCATAATTTCGTAAATCTTCTACTCTATAAATTACCCTACATGTAAGTGTTATATAAATTTACAAAACCACTCAATTCTTGGTCATTCCCCACAGTGGGTGGGAGCCACAGTTAATAGGTGAACAAGAACAAGGGTCATCCAGGCACTGCGGCCTCAACAATAAACGGCAGCAGCTGCGTTGCGTAAGTACCAGATGAGTGTGTAATTGAGTATCTCGATTGTCAATACTGCCGTAATATCGCGTCAGCTGCTCCTCGTCGGTCTGTCTTCCTTACTGAATTATAACCTCTGAAGGTTGAGCAGGAATCGGGATTTCGCCGTGCATCGCACGAATATTACTTCATCACTTCTGGCGCTGCGTAAATCAGAACGCATTGAAATGGTCAGCTCTTCGTGTTCCACGTAAAGCAACGCAAGCGTATTTTACACCTCGTGCCTTGTATCCTGTATTTTCACATCGCCTCCGTACTCTTTACGCCCTGTGTGGGCTCGCCCCGTCGATTCCGTGTCAAAGTGTAAGAAACTGCGCGTGTGTAATCACGGTGAAGACGGTCTGTGGTAGAGGCATAGCGGTGATGTAGAGAGGATATGTAAAGAGGTAAGTGCTAAATTAAAGCATAAGTGAGCCCAGGCCCGTAGCCAGGGGGGGGGGGGTCTAGCCCCCCCCCCCCTCCGAAATTTTGGTGGAGTAGGTGCTTTTACCAAAAATAAATAATAAAAATAGGTGTTTTTCTCAAAACGTCAGGGTTTTCAAGAAGTGGGCCGTCCCCGAAAAAAAATTCCTGGCTACGGGCATGAGTGAGCTTAATTGCATGCATTAAGTTTAGGATTCTGGGTGAAAGAAAAGTGCCGACCGGAGGTAGATTTATAGAGAGTCAGCTGCCAGCCCAAGTGGTCAGGTGTGGTTGAGATCGTAAATTGTGAAACAGAAGTAAAGGCTGGAAATGGGTACCCAGTACCCAAAGAAATACAAGAAATGTAAAGATAAGAAATGGGTACACGACGGACTCGAAGTGTTACAGCGATAGTTGGGCATGAACCGGAATTCACGTGACAGAAGTGGGAGGTAACATCAAGGGGTAAATGTAAGTTTGAAGTGAGGTAACGGAATCTAAAGAGGCGTGACCTAATGCTAAGCGTATTTGCCGTTTATTCAGCACAGATATTTTACTTTGTCGCGTTATGAAAGAGGTTACGCTGATGGCCGCACGCCGTTCGCGTCCAGGAAGTAGCAGGCACACGGCGATAACGCAATGAAAGCACGCGAGACGATTATCACTGCGTGGCAGAAATGCGCCCCGAATACGCCTTTATTGTCTTAGAGTGTGGGCAAACGCTAATGCTTTACGTGCTGCGATTGACATAAAATTATCAGCGGAAACATGTCCAAACATAATCAGCAAATAAAATGTCAATAATTGCAATTTTTATTTACTGGTGGTATTTTTTATAGTAGTCCAGAACTTTTGCGATCGCTAGTGCTGTGGAGCTATAGGCAATGCTGCAATGTCATTATTTTATTTTAAATTTTCGGGGTTATAGTCTAATGCAAGCTGGCATAATCGCATGGCCTGGCAATGTTTGAACTTTGAAGTAACCATTCTTAGTGTTATAAGTTTTGTTCCTTTTTCTATTTTACTTGATTGTGGTGCTCAAACCCGCCACGGTGATCTAGTGGTTATGGTGCTCGACAGCTGACCCAAAGGTCGCGGGATGGAATCCCATCCGCGGCGGCCGCATTTCGATGGAGGCGCTATGCTCGACGCCGAGTGCACCAGAATTAGGTACATGTTAATGAACCCAGATAGTCGAAATTTCCGAAGCCCTTCAGTACGGCGTCCCTCATAACCATATTGTGGTTTTGGGACGTAAAACCCCAACAATTATTATTATATCAGTGGTGCTCAAAAATGTGGCGCGCAATGCGTCTTCATTCTCAACTGTGTTATTGCCTCCTTTTGCAGGTGAGCACCGACACCCTGAACGACTTTCGCCGGAGCTTCCCCGTCGATAATTTTGCAAGAACGAAGCGTCCTCATAATCAGTCCAACGACCCTGTTCATGGCGAGACGCTCGCACCTTCTCACGTTTTTTGGCGTTTCGCTAATCCCCCTGGCGTCCATTGTCTGCATCGTGACCTTCCAAGGCCCCGTGGGTACGTATGCTGGAAAATCAGCCTTCAATGAAACCTACTATACGTGGGCTGAACCGTGTGCCCGAGATCTGAGCCCCGGCCGCGTTTTTCGTTATTGTGAGGCTGACGTCATATACATAAATACTGGAACTTGAGGAGTAACAAGATCTCACGCTCTCACTGGCCATGGTTATTTGCTGCCCTAGTTCAACAAATGTGTTAACGCACCGAGCAATAGGCTCGGTGCGTTAATCGTGTATCTGCCCATTCGTATATTACAAGGAACATATAAATCAGTTCTTTACTGTTTAGACAGAGCCAGTACATGGCAGAGTAACTGCGGATCGTCGGGATTGACCTTTCGTCGTGTAGTAGCCATAGAGACGACGACGATGCAGGAGCATGAGGATCATTTGACGCGTATATTTCAAGTGACCATCTCCATCAGTCGCTTCTTATTTTTTTCATCTTAGTTAAGACACGGTCCCATTGAGAGTATTGCGCACAGTTCAGTTAACGACGATGTTCATGATATCGTTGCTCAGCACTTGGGTACAGCTTTTTCCCAAAATAAACGAGGCTACTAAACGCGTGAGCGTTGCTGAGCTCTGGCCACATCATTATGCCCACTAAATGCGTACCGATGCGGTTGAAGCACGTTGGCGGGATAGCTTCATATCAGTGGCGTAGCGCCAGGAGGGGTGGGCGCACCGGGCCCGTGCCCCCCTCCTGCAGAGCCAAAAATGACACTTGGCCACACCTGCCTGCCCGACCCTCACTTCAAGTCAATAAGGTCCCCCCCCCCCCTAAAAAAAAATTTCTGCCTACGCCTCTGTTGCATATCTCCCCGATGTACTCCCCGAACTATGCTGCGCGACTATCGCACCGTATGTTTGCATTCACTTCTTCCGGTGTCCATCGATTAGTCGTGCTACACATTTTAATGGTGGATCCGTTAAGGCTGTAGAGTGTGAGAGTGACGACACTTCTACTTACCGTCCTTCTTCATATAGAGAAATTTTGCTTCTTGTAACACTACACTTGCTAGATGGCCAGACGCAAGATCTCATTTAGTGTAAAGAAACTTCTTTCTCTGGCACACGCTGCACTTTGTTTTTGCAGACGTCACAATACCGACGACACGTTTTCCGAACGAACGGATGAGGCCGTCCACACATGACATGCCTGCATCGAAGAAGTCCAGGTGGCAACACACGGGTGGGTCTTTCCGTGTTCATCTGAACCCTAAAACTTGATAGATCGAGCGCTTGAAACTGTGACAGGCATTCAGTCTACCACATTTCACTAGACTTTTAGGATTTCTTGTACTCCCCGATGAAATGTGGTTTGCAGACTTCTATGCCTACTTTCTCTTAACTTCCATCTGCATTTGAACTCTACTTCATCAACGTGGCGTTTGGAGGCCAACTACCATCAATGATTGATCAGGCACATGACCTGAGGCACTAGTGACCAAGGTAAAGTCGAAAGCAAGTCACCTTGCCCAGTAAATTTCGAAATGTGGTGGTAACATCAAATAAATTTAACCAGCACTACACCTAGGCTTAAAGTTTTGTTTGTTTTCTTTGCGATAACTGTATGCTGAAGTAACTGGATGCACTGTAGTGGGGACCTAGATTAACTTTGACCTAGTGAGTACACCCTAACCTATAGCAAACGAGGGTATTGCTATTCTTGCCTAAATTTTGCTTGATTCTCATCATCATCATCTCATCTCAGCCTGTCTACGCCCACTGCAGGGCAAAGGCCTCTCCCATGTTCCGCCAATCAACCCGGTCCTGTGCTTCTGCTGCCACGTAATACCTGCAACTCTTAATCTCATCTACCCACCTAATTTTCTGTCTCCCCCTCACGCGTTTGCCATCTCTTGGAATCCAGTCAGTTACCCTTAATGACCTTGCTTGATTAGTACATAGAAATTGATGTCTATGTATAGCTATAGAACTAGGCGGCCAACACAAGTTGACCTGGGTGCTTCCTTTCCCAACAGGCTACTTCTGGCACTTGACTGACCTTCATCTGGACAGGGACTACTCGACGCGGGGCTCTCGCAAGCTCTCATGTCACCGTATCGATAAGGGCCCAACTGGCTTGAGGACTGTCGGTCCTTACGGAGACTTCCTCTGTAACACGCCCAAACTACTGGCGGCGTCCACTTTTGCTGCCATGGAACGAATCAAGCCCGACGTAGATTTCATACTGTGGACAGGGTAAGCCTACTTTTGAATACAGCACATTTTAGTAATACAGCACTTTTTTCGTCCTCGCTACTTAGACGCATGGGCTAACTAAGGTTTTGATTGATTGATTGATTGATGATTGATTGATTGATTGATTGATTGATTGATTGATTGATTGATTGATTGATTGATTGATTGATTGATTGATGCATGCCCTAGGCAACCCCTAGAAATTGTCTTATCTGAAAATATAGGGCGCACGCTTTAGTATGCTCTTGATTTACGGCGCGTTATTTTTCCTGACGCCTCAATGATGAATCTTTTTACCACGGCTGACGAAATATCATTCGACGGTCGGCGCCTTCGTGCTGCCGTTTGCGCTGCCTGACAATCTTGAGACAGTCGTACGGTGTACATTGTTACGCGCACTACCACGTCACAGGGACAACATGCCCCACGCGAACGAATCACGTGGTCAGCCCTGTACAGTCAGACAGACTGGATCCGAGCTGTACTGTCACGCCACGCAATGCGACATCGTGCCCTGCTCGTGCCCACCTTGGGAAACCACGACTGGGTTCCGGCAACGCTCTGGATTCTGAGGACGCGGTGCACTACCGGGCGTTCTTAACGAAGCCGGCTTCAGACAAACTGCTTCCCGTAGATGGATGGAGCACATTCGAGCGCGGTGAGCGATTAAGTCCCGAATTCCTTCTGGGTTCATTATGCTTCTGTAAGAGTACAGTCTATTGGGCTAGTTGGGAGAGACATTTACCATGCAGTGGGTGTAATCAGGATAATGATGATGATGATGATTGGGCTAGTTCGTTTAAAGCTTTTACCGATGAAATTAGCACGAAAATGAAGCGCGTGCACACAGTATAAACTGGGAACGAGTACAGGCGTTACTGCGAACTGTTTGTTCCGATCGACGCAAACCTACGACAAAAAAACGATTCAAGAACGTCTGCCCCTTCCCCATGTGAAAGAAAAAAAAATACACAAGGCTGTTGCGATTCAGACCATCAAAGTCCGAGAAGCCGACTCTGTTATCGTTCTGCTTGGGACGGGTCCTAATTTTCGCACTTCTTTCATTGGTAAATTTAGTGTCGTAAACACTAAAAGATTTTTCATAAAACTTGTAACAAGTCAGTTCTATGGAAGCTCGCGAGATTGATGAAAGAGAAACTTTTTCATCCACCCCGTTTGTCGTACGAAGCTAAAAAGGAAATCAATGTGGATTTCTGATAAAGTTGTTAGAAAAGCGCGCATTACAACGCAGGTAATAATGAAAGGGCACCACCACAGTACTGAGCTTACAACAATTTTTGGAAAGCAATTCAGATATTTATATGTTCGCAACCACATCATTGCGCATGTGACTGCCTTAACGCTCTTGATCAGTTCCTAAACCTCGGAGGAAGCTGATTAAGAGCGTTAACTGACATGCGCAATGATGTGGTTGCTAACATATAAATATATGAATTGTTTTCCAATAAAGTTGTAAGTTGACGTTATGATGGTGTCATCTTTTTCTTGTATGCGTCGTGATGTGCGCTGGTTTTTTTTTTTTTTTGGCAGTGTTTAACCAACAACGCCAAGTTTTCGACATCTTGAAAGAAAGTTTTCTTCCTGAGACATCCGCATGCGACACCTTTGGCTCGCTGCTCGCTGTTCCAGGCGCGCGATTATAACCGAGTGGTCAGCGACTGACTCAAAGGATACCGCACACGCGTGCTAATATTATTATTTTTGGCCGATTCAGCAGTACATTGACAAACAGGGATACTTCTATGAAGACAAAAGAACAATCATGCATCCGTTCGTAGCGTATAGCTACGAACGGAACGAATACGGGATCTCCAGGAAGAAAAGCTCCTTGTTGACAAAATATTTGTCCTGATCCGGGATTAGAAACCATATGGATATACTTCGTAGTTTCGGGCGGCACGCTGGTGGATTACCATTCCTCCCTTTCACAAATATCCCTGTACCTTGCAAGCTTAAGTCGAAATGATTTAGCACAATTGTCTTACGTAGCGTGCACGTTTTCCACGCAGGCGGCTACTACAGCCGGTCGCTCTCGAAGAATATTCGGCTGGTATGCATCAACTCGGCTATCTGGTACAGCATCAACAAGGGCCAGCGTCCTGGACCCAATGATCCCCAGATGGCTTGGCTGAGAGAACAATTGCACGACGCGCAACGTCTAGGACAGAAGGCACGGACTGCAGTGCTACACGAACCAATGATGGTCTTGCTTAGTTTAGGAATCATACTATTATGGTAGAGGCCCCGCCACGGTGGTCTAGTGGTTATGGCACTCGACTGCTGATCCGAAGGTCGCGGGATCCAATCCCGGCCGCGGCGGCTGCATTTTCGATGGAGGCGAAAATGTCTGAGGCCCGTGTACTTAGATTTAGGTGCACGTTAAAGAACCCCAGGTGGTCGAAATTTCCGGAGCCCTCCACTACGGCGTCTCATAATCATATCGTGATTTTGGACGTTAAACAGATATTATTATTATTATTATATTATTATTATTATTATTATTATTTTATATTATTATTATATTATTATTATTATTATTATTATTATTATTATTATTATTATATTATTATTATTATTATTATTATATTATTATATTATTATTATTATTATTATTATGTATATTATATTATTGTAGAGGTTATTCTGTTATAACCTGTCGTGTTTAAATTCTGTAGCAGTTGTGGGAGCACACACCGCGCTTGAACAACTCCCGCAGGTATAGTTACCATGTGCACGGCCGACTCGAAAGCTGCCAGGGCCGTCCTTACCTATGCACTCCTACATCGCAACGAGACTTATTGAGGTTCACGTCAACTGTCCTAAAGGGCCCCTAAACCACCTCCGATAATTTTCTAACATTTCAAGTAAACGCGCGCATCGAGTTCGGAATGCCGTCACGATCAACAATGCCAAACGCGGCAGCGCTACGATGCGTGCGCGCCACAAAATAACAAAAAACAATCCTTTGTCTTCTCCGGGCCTTTCGGTATCCCCAGCGTTGGCCGTGACGTCGCCCCTCGTGTCTGGTCACGTCAGCAACAAAAAGAACCTGTTTTGTTTGCTCCCAGGCACGCGCGCTCGCCGCTCTTCCTCCTCGCACGGTGAGGAGGAGCGCTCGGCCAGGAGGAGAGACGAGCCGACGAACGGAGCGTAGCGAACTAAAAAACGAAGCGAATGAGGGCCGCTTTAGGATCATCAAACGCGTGTAACTCCGCTATTACGGCATCGTTTAAAAAAGTTCTCGCACTGCACGTTCGTTGAAGATTCGTGCACAACTGCAACACCTCAACTAAATTTCGACCTCTGGGTGGTTTAGGAGCCCTTTAATGGCATTAAAGCTGATCCCCATAATGAAGCTCTCCGTTTCTTTCGCAGGTGTTTATATCGGGACACATTGACCTGGTTTCTTTGTCCGATCTATTGCCGACAAAGCCGCAAGCACAGTGCTGTTCGATGACATCAACGACAAGTATCAGGACCTGATCGCCGAGTACAAGGACGTCGTAGCCGGACAGTTTTTCGGCCACCAACACAGCAACACCTTCGTCCTCTTGTCCGACAGGAATGGTGAGCGCGACCCTCGTGTCAAAGTGTCCACGCTTGATACACTATAATGGGGAGCCCTATTATGGATCAAGTATAGGGAAGTTCCCTAAGCGGCCGATCGCGAGACAAAGCTTGCCGCACCGTGCAATCTAAGCAGCATTTGTTCTTCTTGAACAGCTCATTGTGACTATGTCGGGCACAATTATTGTTAAACAACTTGTATGCGATTTGCAGCGCACAGTGGCGCGGCCACCACGCCTAGTTTGTCATATTTGACGCGTTATAGCTTGTTAACAACTCAAATTAGTGCAACCTTTTTTTTTATTCAGAATGAGAGACAACGCCCTTGAATTCAATCGAGAGATTTTGAAAAAAATTAGAAGTGGCCTTTTTGAAAAAACTATTTGCAAACTTCGGCATTCTTGTTTGTTTTTTTTTTTTTTCTAGGAAGGGTAAACCACATGCGTTTCAGTACAATATTGAAGTATAACGGGGAGTGCAAAAGTATCTAAAATTATTTTAAAATAAAGTGAAAATATAAAAGTCATTCGCTACAGAGTTTTATTATCCTCAGTTGAACTCGTCCACAGCAATAAATTCCTAAAATACCGGTATTTGGCGCATTTTACCATGTCTCATATTTTTCCCTCAAAAGTCTTTCCCCAGCAAATGGAAATTAAACACTCACAATGTTGAATTTCACTTGGTCTTTGTTGGGAATAACTATTGTGACCCATAAGTTCGCCGTTCTTTTGCCAGGTGTGCTCAAAGTTCGGAAATTGTGAAATTGGTGGAAAAGATTTTTTGTGACCAAAATTTATATACTGTAAACGCTCGTTAATTAATTCGAATCTCACGGGACCGGAAAAAACATCCGAATTATCCGAATTCTGAATAATCGAAATTAACAAGACAATAAACAAGTGTATATTACATCAAAGCATTTTCATTTTCTTGAACAATACGTAGATCCTGTACTTATTTTGCATAATAGTAGAGTAAAAGCCGCAATTTTTGTCATTGGCGACTTCGTTCACAATATGACCACGGCTCGAGACCCCTCTGTCTTAAGGTGAAATGTGCTCTGCACCTCTCCCTTATTACGTGCCGTCACCAACAACACGCGCACGTGATGATAATTTTTCGCCGGAAAAATGGCCGGCAAGTGATTGTTCGTCCATCACATTGTAGCAAGCGAGTTTTGTGCTAGAAAGCGGACCGTGGCTGAAGCTCATCTTTACCAGCTTCCACCGTGCTTGAGTTTTGCTACATTGCGCGCGCATTGCCCGAAGTCAAAACGAAGCTACTGAGGGCCGCATCCGCTGCATAAGTACGCGATCATAGCGCCCACACAGTTCTCAATGCACGCGCACGGCCTACATCCAGAGTCGGAACGAAACTGCTGAGCCCTGCATATCTGGTACTGAATCAATCTGGCTCACTAAAGCACAATCATGGACAGTGGCGTAACCAGGGAGGGGGGTGGGGGGGGGGGGGGGGCAAACCGGGCCCGTGCCCCCCCCCTCCGAATTTTTTTTTTTTTTTGCCATGGCATAGAGAGCACAAAATGGCACTCGATCACATCTGCCTGCCCGACCCCCCACTTCAGATCAAAAAGTCACAGTTTCGCCTTAACGGCGAAGCAATGAATGCGATAGCAATAAATTGGAATGTAACGCGAAGAACGGAAAGCAGCTCGACATTGCCAGCGCGTCGCTAGAGCCCAAGGACGCACGAAAAGAACGCACACAGGACGAGCGCGAACTATCATGCGTCAGAGCTCGACACTGGAAGCGCACTGCTCAAACATAAAGCAGGACGCAACTGTCCCAGTTGTTACTTATTTCTGTTTGAACAGCGCGCTCCTTTCGCAAACGCGGCCGCTGCAGCGAGCGAAGCGACCTTCGTACGCTCTGTGACTTCAGCGCGGACATCGCGGGGAAAGCACAAGACATACAACCCCGCTCCCCCCGCCAGCCGCCCCTTCCTTCCTCTAGATAAGCGCACGAAGGCGACCACGCCCTGTAGGTCGAAGAGCAACGGCGTTCGCAGTTACGGGGCGACGATCTTTAAAGCGCGCCACGCGTGCACATCGCGCCATCTGTGTGGTAACTAAGAAAGCAGGCTGATGTAAGTGGTTATATAAATAGCTCGCCGTTAGCAGGCTGAAAGACGGTGCTGTTGGTGGCTAACCATCTAACGCGCGCGCTGGAAAGCGGGAGGTCGATCGTTCGATTCCGCGCGTCGGAAAGTTTTTCTGAATTATTTTTTCTTTGTGGCTTTGATTATATATATATATAATATATATATATATATATATATAATATATATATATATACGGCGCATGACGGCGGCGACGGCAAAAATCAGCCGAGACTGTCCATATAATTGCTATCGCAATAAAAGGTGAGACCCCCCCCCCCCCTCACCGAAAAAGCTTCTGGCTACGCCCCTGATCTTGGATGACAATTACGCAATTCTGAAGGTACGCGGCGAAAACGAAACTACCGCTTGCAACAGCTTTTACCCGAGTCGCTATCAACCCGATGTAGAAAACCACGCAGTTCGCGCGCACCGCGTAAATTCGAAAACGAAGCAAGTTTGCCACAGCCGATGAAAAAATGGTCCAACAACGCGATTATGTTAAGACTGGATGGCGACCATTCCTTTCTGAAGGGCTGTGGCCGTTTCGGTTGTTCGCTCCTTTGTGTCGTACATGTGCGGCGCTTCTTTCTTGGCGCGCTCCGAGGATCGTCCGAATTAACCAGGTCGCGGCCCGATATGACCGAATTAACGAGAGTTTGATGCCATTAATGCTTGCCGGGACCACAGAACACATCCGAATTATCCGATTTTCCAAATTGACGGGGTCGAATTAGCGAGGTTTCACTGTGCTTTTCTTAGGCAAACAATTTTTTTTTTTCACAAACTAACTACGAAATCATTGCTCCGGGTCTAAAACCTGCGCCTAAATTTCATCAAAATCGGGAATGGCGACCGGGACCTCGTGTTGGTTCTTATCTGGACACACCGCTTATATTTGGATTGTTTGTTCATTCTTCTTTTCACCCGCCCGGTTTTCTGGTAGTTATGGCATCGATTGCTGACCCGAAGGTTGCGGGATCGAAGCCGGCAGCGGCGGCTGCATTTTCGTGGGATGCGAAAACGCTTGAGGAGTGTACTTAAATTGACGTTAAAGAACCCAGGTAGACAAAATATCCGGAGCCCTTCCACCTACGGCGTCCTCATAACCATATCGTGGTTTTTGGACGTTAAACCCCAACAGTTATTATTATTTCTTTTCTGTTTGCCTTGTTATGGAGCTATAGGCTCCTGTGAATGGCGACGTGGGATGTCTTGCATGCTATATTTGTACGTAGGTACTCCGGTGAGCTCTGTCCAACTTGCTGGATCTGTGACGCCGTGGGGCAGCAGCATCCTATCTACCGTACCGAGTCGGTGCCTACGAATCCCTGCGTGCGACTATACACCTACCGCCGCAACACTGGCGAGCTCCTCGACTACACTGTCTACTACCTAGACTTGGAAAAGGCCAACGTAGATGCCCTCCGTCGGTTAATTCACTTGTTGCTTCACCAAAGTTAAAGGACACTAAATATAAAACCGATTTTT